>NW_028153520.1:17500-45000 GCF_964211835.1 Anser anser
GGACTCTGCGTCTTCACTCTTTCCTAACAACCCTAAACATAACCCTAACCGCAACAAGAAGCTGAACCCGAGTTAGACCCGAAAAAACACGTACGGTGCCACTTTCTGCCATCCAAAAGTGCTCTCAGCGGAAGCCTTTGGGTACACCTGAACTCCCTGGGGGAGCCTTTACGCAACCCCACACTCAACGGGACTCTGCGTCTTCACTCTTTCCTAACAACCCTAAACATAACCCTAACCGCAACAAGAAGCTCAACCCGAGTTAGACCCGAAAAAACACGTACGGTGCCACTTTCTGCCATCAAAAAGTGCTCTCAGCGGAAGCCTTTGGGTACACCTGAACTCCCTGGGGGAGCCTTTACGCAACCCCACACTCAACGGGACTCTGCGTCTTCACTCTTTCCTAACAACCCTAAACATAACCCTAACCGCAACAAGAAGCTGAACCCGAGTTAGACCCGAAAAAACACGTACGGTGCCACTTTCTGCCATCCAAAAGTGCTCTCAGCGGAAGCCTTTGGGTACACCTGAACTCCCTGGGGGAGCCTTTACGCAACCCCACACTCAACAGGACTCTGCGTCTTCACTCTTTCCTAACAACCCTAAACATAACCCTAACCGCAACAAGAAGCTGAACCCGAGTTAGACCCGAAAAAACACGTACGGTGCCACTTTCTGCCATCAAAAAGTGCTCTCAGCGGAAGCCTTTGGGTACACCTGAACTCCCTGGGGGAGCCTTTACGCAACCCCACACTCAACAGGACTCTGCGTCTTCACTCTTTCCTAACAACCCTAAACATAACCCTAACCGCAACAAGAAGCTGAACCCGAGTTAGACCCGAAAAAACACGTACGCTGCCACTTTCTGCCATCCAAAAGTGCTCTCAGCGGAAGCCTTTGGGTACACCTGAACTCCCTGCGGGAGCCTTTACGCAACCCCACACTCAACAGGACTCTGCGTCTTCACTCTTTCCTAACAACCCTAAACATAACCCTAACCGGAACAAGAAGCTGAACCCGAGTTAGACCCGAAAAATCACATACGGTGCCACTTTCTGCCATCCAAAAGTGCTCTCAGCGGAAGCCTTTGGGTACACCTGAACTCCCTGGGGGAGCCTTTACGCAACCCCACACTCAACAGGACTCTGCGTCTTCACTCTTTCCTAACAACCCTAAACATAACCCTAACCGCAACAAGAAGCTGAACCCGAGTTAGACCCGAAAAAACACGTACGGTGCCACTTTCTGCCATCCAAAAGTGCTCTCAGCGGAAGCCTTTGGGTACACCTGAACTCCCTGGGGGAGCCTTTACGCAACCCCACACTCAACAGGACTCTGCGTCTTCACTCTTTCCTAACAACCCTAAACATAACCCTAACCGCAACAAGAAGCTGAACCCGAGTTAGACCCGAAAAAACACGTACGGTGCCACTTTCTGCCATCCAAAAGTGCTCTCAGCGGAAGCCTTTGGGTACACCTGAACTCCCTGGGGGAGCCTTTACGCAACCCCACACTCAACAGGACTCTGCGTCTTCACTCTTTCCTAACAACCCTAAACATAACCCTAACCGCAACAAGAAGCTCAACCCGAGTTAGACCCGAAAAAACACGTACGGTGCCACTTTCTGCCATCCAAAAGTGCTCTCAGCGGAAGCCTTTGGGTACACCTGAACTCCCTGGGGGAGCCTTTACGCAACCCCACACTCAACAGGACTCTGCGTCTTCACTCTTTCCTAACAACCCTAAACATAACCCTAACCGCAACAAGAAGCTGAACCCGAGTTAGACCCGAAAAAACACGTACGGTGCCACTTTCTGCCGTCAAAAAGTGCTCTCAGCGGAAGCCTTTGGGTACACCTGAACTCCCTGGGGGAGCCTTTACGCAACCCCACACTCAACAGGACTCTGCGTCTTCACTCTTTCCTAACAACCCTAAACATAACCCTAACCGGAACAAGAAGCTGAACCCGAGTTAGACCCGAAAAAACACGTACGGTGCCACTTTCTGCCATCAAAAAGTGCTCTCAGCGGAAGCCTTTGGGTACACCTGAACTCCCTGGGGGAGCCTTTACGCAACCCCACACTCAACAGGACTCTGCGTCTTCACTCTTTCCTAACAACCCTAAACATAACCCTAACCACAACAAGAAGCTGAACCCGAGTTAGACCCGAAAAAACACGTACGGTGCCACTTTCTGCCATCCAAAAGTGCTCTCAGCGGAAGCCTTTGGGTACACCTGAACTCCCTGGGGGAGCCTTTACGCAACCCCACACTCAACAGGACTCTGCGTCTTCACTCTTTCCTAACAACCCTAAACATAACCCTAACCGGAACAAGAAGCTCAACCCGAGTTAGACCCGAAAAAACACGTACGGTGCCACTTTCTGCCGTCAAAAAGTGCTCTCAGCGGAAGCCTTTGGGTACACCTGAACTCCCTGGGGGAGCCTTTACGCAACCCCACACTCAACAGGACTCTGCGTCTTCACTCTTTCCTAACAACCCTAAACATAACCCTAACCGCAACAAGAAGCTGAACCCGAGTTAGACCCGAAAAAACACGTACGGTGCCACTTTCTGCCATCCAAAAGTGCTCTCAGCGGAAGCCTTTGGGTACACCTGAACTCCCTGGGGGAGCCTTTACGCAACCCCACACTCAACGGGACTCTGCGTCTTCACTCTTTCCTAACAACCCTAAACATAACCCTAACCGCAACAAGAAGCTCAACCCGAGTTAGACCCGAAAAAACACGTACGGTGCCACTTTCTGCCATCAAAAAGTGCTCTCAGCGGAAGCCTTTGGGTACACCTGAACTCCCTGGGGGAGCCTTTACGCAACCCCACACTCAACGGGACTCTGCGTCTTCACTCTTTCCTAACAACCCTAAACATAACCCTAACCGCAACAAGAAGCTGAACCCGAGTTAGACCCGAAAAAACACGTACGGTGCCACTTTCTGCCATCCAAAAGTGCTCTCAGCGGAAGCCTTTGGGTACACCTGAACTCCCTGGGGGAGCCTTTACGCAACCCCACACTCAACAGGACTCTGCGTCTTCACTCTTTCCTAACAACCCTAAACATAACCCTAACCGCAACAAGAAGCTGAACCCGAGTTAGACCCGAAAAAACACGTACGGTGCCACTTTCTGCCATCC
The DNA here is from genome assembly GCF_964211835.1 of Anser anser. Lineage (NCBI taxonomy): Eukaryota > Metazoa > Chordata > Aves > Anseriformes > Anatidae > Anser > Anser anser. Next base: position 20,655 of record NW_028153520.1, read on the forward strand.
AAAAGTGCTCTCAGCGGAAGCCTTTGGGTACACCTGAACTCCCTGGGGGAGCCTTTACGCAACCCCACACTCAACAGGACTCTGCGTCTTCACTCTTTCCTAACAACCCTAAACATAACCCTAACCGCAACAAGAAGCTCAACCCGAGTTAGACCCGAAAAAACACGTACGGTGCCACTTTCTGCCATCCAAAAGTGCTCTCAGCGGAAGCCTTTGGGTACACCTGAACTCCCTGGGGGAGCCTTTACGCAACCCCACACTCAACAGGACTCTGCGTCTTCACTCTTTCCTAACAACCCTAAACATAACCCTAACCGCAACAAGAAGCTGAACCCGAGTTAGACCCGAAAAAACACGTACGGTGCCACTTTCTGCCGTCAAAAAGTGCTCTCAGCGGAAGCCTTTGGGTACACCTGAACTCCCTGGGGGAGCCTTTACGCAACCCCACACTCAACAGGACTCTGCGTCTTCACTCTTTCCTAACAACCCTAAACATAACCCTAACCGCAACAAGAAGCTGAACCCGAGTTAGACCCGAAAAAACACGTACGGTGCCACTTTCTGCCATCAAAAAGTGCTCTCAGCGGAAGCCTTTGGGTACACCTGAACTCCCTGGGGGAGCCTTTACGCAACCCCACACTCAACAGGACTCTGCGTCTTCACTCTTTCCTAACAACCCTAAACATAACCCTAACCGCAACAAGAAGCTGAACCCGAGTTAGACCCGAAAAAACACGTACGGTGCCACTTTCTGCCATCCAAAAGTGCTCTCAGCGGAAGCCTTTGGGTACACCTGAACTCCCTGGGGGAGCCTTTACGCAACCCCACACTCAACAGGACTCTGCGTCTTCACTCTTTCCTAACAACCCTAAACATAACCCTAACCGGAACAAGAAGCTCAACCCGAGTTAGACCCGAAAAAACACGTACGGTGCCACTTTCTGCCGTCAAAAAGTGCTCTCAGCGGAAGCCTTTGGGTACACCTGAACTCCCTGGGGGAGCCTTTACGCAACCCCACACTCAACAGGACTCTGCGTCTTCACTCTTTCCTAACAACCCTAAACATAACCCTAACCGCAACAAGAAGCTGAACCCGAGTTAGACCCGAAAAAACACGTACGGTGCCACTTTCTGCCATCCAAAAGTGCTCTCAGCGGAAGCCTTTGGGTACACCTGAACTCCCTGGGGAGCCTTTACGCAACCCCACACTCAACGGGACTCTGCGTCTTCACTCTTTCCTAACAACCCTAAACATAACCCTAACCGCAACAAGAAGCTCAACCCGAGTTAGACCCGAAAAAACACGTACGGTGCCACTTTCTGCCATCAAAAAGTGCTCTCAGCGGAAGCCTTTGGGTACACCTGAACTCCCTGGGGGAGCCTTTACGCAACCCCACACTCAACGGGACTCTGCGTCTTCACTCTTTCCTAACAACCCTAAACATAACCCTAACCGCAACAAGAAGCTGAACCCGAGTTAGACCCGAAAAAACACGTACGGTGCCACTTTCTGCCATCCAAAAGTGCTCTCAGCGGAAGCCTTTGGGTACACCTGAACTCCCTGGGGGAGCCTTTACGCAACCCCACACTCAACAGGACTCTGCGTCTTCACTCTTTCCTAACAACCCTAAACATAACCCTAACCGCAACAAGAAGCTGAACCCGAGTTAGACCCGAAAAAACACGTACGGTGCCACTTTCTGCCATCAAAAAGTGCTCTCAGCGGAAGCCTTTGGGTACACCTGAACTCCCTGGGGGAGCCTTTACGCAACCCCACACTCAACAGGACTCTGCGTCTTCACTCTTTCCTAACAACCCTAAACATAACCCTAACCGCAACAAGAAGCTGAACCCGAGTTAGACCCGAAAAAACACGTACGCTGCCACTTTCTGCCATCCAAAAGTGCTCTCAGCGGAAGCCTTTGGGTACACCTGAACTCCCTGGGGGAGCCTTTACGCAACCCCACACTCAACAGGACTCTGCGTCTTCACTCTTTCCTAACAACCCTAAACATAACCCTAACCGGAACAAGAAGCTGAACCCGAGTTAGACCCGAAAAATCACATACGGTGCCACTTTCTGCCATCCAAAAGTGCTCTCAGCGGAAGCCTTTGGGTACACCTGAACTCCCTGGGGGAGCCTTTACGCAACCCCACACTCAACAGGACTCTGCGTCTTCACTCTTTCCTAACAACCCTAAACATAACCCTAACCGCAACAAGAAGCTGAACCCGAGTTAGACCCGAAAAAACACGTACGGTGCCACTTTCTGCCGTCAAAAAGTGCTCTCAGCGGAAGCCTTTGGGTACACCTGAACTCCCTGGGGGAGCCTTTACGCAACCCCACACTCAACAGGACTCTGCGTCTTCACTCTTTCCTAACAACCCTAAACATAACCCTAACCGCAACAAGAAGCTGAACCCGAGTTAGACCCGTAAAAACACGTACGGTGCCACTTTCTGCCATCCAAAAGTGCTCTCAGCGGAAGCCTTTGGGTACACCTGAACTCCCTGGGGGAGCCTTTACGCAACCCCACACTCAACAGGACTCTGCGTCTTCACTCTTTCCTAACAACCCTAAACATAACCCTAACCGCAACAAGAAGCTGAACCCGAGTTAGACCCGAAAAAACACGTACGGTGCCACTTTCTGCCATCCAAAAGTGCTCTCAGCGGAAGCCTTTGGGTACACCTGAACTCCCTGGGGGAGCCTTTACGCAACCCCACACTCAACAGGACTCTGCGTCTTCACTCTTTCCTAACAACCCTAAACATAACCCTAACCGCAACAAGAAGCTGAACCCGAGTTAGACCCGAAAAAACACGTACGGTGCCACTTTCTGCCATCCAAAAGTGCTCTCAGCGGAAGCCTTTGGGTACACCTGAACTCCCTGGGGGAGCCTTTACGCAACCCCACACTCAACAGGACTCTGCGTCTTCACTCTTTCCTAACAACCCTAAACATAACCCTAACCGCAACAAGAAGCTCAACCCGAGTTAGACCCGAAAAAACACGTACGGTGCCACTTTCTGCCATCCAAAAGTGCTCTCAGCGGAAGCCTTTGGGTACACCTGAACTCCCTGGGGGAGCCTTTACGCAACCCCACACTCAACAGGACTCTGCGTCTTCACTCTTTCCTAACAACCCTAAACATAACCCTAACCGGAACAAGAAGCTCAACCCGAGTTAGACCCGAAAAAACACGTACGGTGCCACTTTCTGCCATCCAAAAGTGCTCTCAGCGGAAGCCTTTGGGTACACCTGAACTCCCTGGGGGAGCCTTTACGCAACCCCACACTCAACAGGACTCTGCGTCTTCACTCTTTCCTAACAACCCTAAACATAACCCTAACCGCAACAAGAAGCTCAACCCGAGTTAGACCCGAAAAAACACGTACGGTGCCACTTTCTGCCATCAAAAAGTGCTCTCAGCGGAAGCCTTTGGGTACACCTGAACTCCCTGGGGGAGCCTTTACGCAACCCCACACTCAACAGGACTCTGCGTCTTCACTCTTTCCTAACAACCCTAAACATAACCCTAACCGCAACAAGAAGCTGAACCCGAGTTAGACCCGAAAAAACACGTACGGTGCCACTTTCTGCCATCCAAAAGTGCTCTCAGCGGAAGCCTTTGGGTACACCTGAACTCCCTGGGGGAGCCTTTACGCAACCCCACACTCAACAGGACTCTGCGTCTTCACTCTTTCCTAACAACCCTAAACATAACCCTAACCGGAACAAGAAGCTCAACCCGAGTTAGACCCGAAAAAACACGTACGGTGCCACTTTCTGCCGTCAAAAAGTGCTCTCAGCGGAAGCCTTTGGGTACACCTGAACTCCCTGGGGGAGCCTTTACGCAACCCCACACTCAACAGGACTCTGCGTCTTCACTCTTTCCTAACAACCCTAAACATAACCCTAACCGCAACAAGAAGCTGAACCCGAGTTAGACCCGAAAAAACACGTACGGTGCCACTTTCTGCCATCCAAAAGTGCTCTCAGCGGAAGCCTTTGGGTACACCTGAACTCCCTGGGGGAGCCTTTACGCAACCCCACACTCAACGGGACTCTGCGTCTTCACTCTTTCCTAACAACCCTAAACATAACCCTAACCGCAACAAGAAGCTCAACCCGAGTTAGACCCGAAAAAACACGTACGGTGCCACTTTCTGCCATCAAAAAGTGCTCTCAGCGGAAGCCTTTGGGTACACCTGAACTCCCTGGGGGAGCCTTTACGCAACCCCACACTCAACGGGACTCTGCGTCTTCACTCTTTCCTAACAACCCTAAACATAACCCTAACCGCAACAAGAAGCTGAACCCGAGTTAGACCCGAAAAAACACGTACGGTGCCACTTTCTGCCATCCAAAAGTGCTCTCAGCGGAAGCCTTTGGGTACACCTGAACTCCCTGGGGGAGCCTTTACGCAACCCCACACTCAACAGGACTCTGCGTCTTCACTCTTTCCTAACAACCCTAAACATAACCCTAACCGCAACAAGAAGCTGAACCCGAGTTAGACCCGAAAAAACACGTACGGTGCCACTTTCTGCCATCAAAAAGTGCTCTCAGCGGAAGCCTTTGGGTACACCTGAACTCCCTGGGGGAGCCTTTACGCAACCCCACACTCAACAGGACTCTGCGTCTTCACTCTTTCCTAACAACCCTAAACATAACCCTAACCGCAACAAGAAGCTGAACCCGAGTTAGACCCGAAAAAACACGTACGCTGCCACTTTCTGCCATCCAAAAGTGCTCTCAGCGGAAGCCTTTGGGTACACCTGAACTCCCTGGGGGAGCCTTTACGCAACCCCACACTCAACAGGACTCTGCGTCTTCACTCTTTCCTAACAACCCTAAACATAACCCTAACCGGAACAAGAAGCTGAACCCGAGTTAGACCCGAAAAATCACATACGGTGCCACTTTCTGCCATCCAAAAGTGCTCTCAGCGGAAGCCTTTGGGTACACCTGAACTCCCTGGGGGAGCCTTTACGCAACCCCACACTCAACAGGACTCTGCGTCTTCACTCTTTCCTAACAACCCTAAACATAACCCTAACCGCAACAAGAAGCTGAACCCGAGTTAGACCCGAAAAAACACGTACGGTGCCACTTTCTGCCGTCAAAAAGTGCTCTCAGCGGAAGCCTTTGGGTACACCTGAACTCCCTGGGGGAGCCTTTACGCAACCCCACACTCAACAGGACTCTGCGTCTTCACTCTTTCCTAACAACCCTAAACATAACCCTAACCGCAACAAGAAGCTGAACCCGAGTTAGACCCGTAAAAACACGTACGGTGCCACTTTCTGCCATCCAAAAGTGCTCTCAGCGGAAGCCTTTGGGTACACCTGAACTCCCTGGGGGAGCCTTTACGCAACCCCACACTCAACAGGACTCTGCGTCTTCACTCTTTCCTAACAACCCTAAACATAACCCTAACCGCAACAAGAAGCTGAACCCGAGTTAGACCCGAAAAAACACGTACGGTGCCACTTTCTGCCATCCAAAAGTGCTCTCAGCGGAAGCCTTTGGGTACACCTGAACTCCCTGGGGGAGCCTTTACGCAACCCCACACTCAACAGGACTCTGCGTCTTCACTCTTTCCTAACAACCCTAAACATAACCCTAACCGCAACAAGAAGCTGAACCCGAGTTAGACCCGAAAAAACACGTACGGTGCCACTTTCTGCCATCAAAAAGTGCTCTCAGCGGAAGCCTTTGGGTACACCTGAACTCCCTGGAGGAGCCTTTACGCAACCCCACACTCAGCAGGACTCTGCGTCTTCACTCTTTCCTAACAACCCTAAACATAACCCTAACCGCAACAAGAAGCTGAACCCGAGTTAGACCCGAAAAAACACGTACGGTGCCACTTTCTGCCATCCAAAAGTGCTCTCAGCGGAAGCCTTTGGGTACACCTGAACTCCCTGGGGGAGCCTTTACGCAACCCCACACTCAACAGGACTCTGCGTCTTCACTCTTTCCTAACAACCCTAAACATAACCCTAACCGCAACAAGAAGCTGAACCCGAGTTAGACCCGAAAAAACACGTACGCTGCCACTTTCTGCCATCCAAAAGTGCTCTCAGCGGAAGCCTTTGGGTACACCTGAACTCCCTGGGGGAGCCTTTACGCAACCCCACACTCAACAGGACTCTGCGTCTTCACTCTTTCCTAACAACCCTAAACATAACCCTAACCGGAACAAGAAGCTGAACCCGAGTTAGACCCGAAAAATCACATACGGTGCCACTTTCTGCCATCCAAAAGTGCTCTCAGCGGAAGCCTTTGGGTACACCTGAACTCCCTGGGGGAGCCTTTACGCAACCCCACACTCAACAGGACTCTGCGTCTTCACTCTTTCCTAACAACCCTAAACATAACCCTAACCGCAACAAGAAGCTGAACCCGAGTTAGACCCGAAAAAACACGTACGGTGCCACTTTCTGCCGTCAAAAAGTGCTCTCAGCGGAAGCCTTTGGGTACACCTGAACTCCCTGGGGGAGCCTTTACGCAACCCCACACTCAACAGGACTCTGCGTCTTCACTCTTTCCTAACAACCCTAAACATAACCCTAACCGCAACAAGAAGCTGAACCCGAGTTAGACCCGTAAAAACACGTACGGTGCCACTTTCTGCCATCCAAAAGTGCTCTCAGCGGAAGCCTTTGGGTACACCTGAACTCCCTGGGGGAGCCTTTACGCAACCCCACACTCAACAGGACTCTGCGTCTTCACTCTTTCCTAACAACCCTAAACATAACCCTAACCGCAACAAGAAGCTGAACCCGAGTTAGACCCGAAAAAACACGTACGGTGCCACTTTCTGCCATCCAAAAGTGCTCTCAGCGGAAGCCTTTGGGTACACCTGAACTCCCTGGGGGAGCCTTTACGCAACCCCACACTCAACAGGACTCTGCGTCTTCACTCTTTCCTAACAACCCTAAACATAACCCTAACCGCAACAAGAAGCTGAACCCGAGTTAGACCCGAAAAAACACGTACGGTGCCACTTTCTGCCATCAAAAAGTGCTCTCAGCGGAAGCCTTTGGGTACACCTGAACTCCCTGGAGGAGCCTTTACGCAACCCCACACTCAGCAGGACTCTGCGTCTTCACTCTTTCCTAACAACCCTAAACATAACCCTAACCGCAACAAGAAGCTGAACCCGAGTTAGACCCGAAAAAACACGTACGGTGCCACTTTCTGCCATCCAAAAGTGCTCTCAGCGGAAGCCTTTGGGTACACCTGAACTCCCTGGGGGAGCCTTTACGCAACCCCACACTCAACAGGATTCTGCGTCTTCACTCTTTCCTAACAACCCTAAACATAACCCTAACCGCAACAAGAAGCTGAACCCGAGTTAGACCCGAAAAAACACGTACGGTGCCACTTTCTGCCATCCAAAAGTGCTCTCAGCGGAAGCCTTTGGGTACACCTGAACTCCCTGGGGGAGCCTTTACGCAACCCCACACTCAACAGGACTCTGCGTCTTCACTCTTTCCTAACAACCCTAAACATAACCCTAACCGCAACAAGAAGCTGAACCCGAGTTAGACCCGAAAAAACACGTACGGTGCCACTTTCTGCCATCAAAAAGTGCTCTCAGCGGAAGCCTTTGGGTACACCTGAACTCCCTGGGGGAGCCTTTACGCAACCCCACACTCAACAGGACTCTGCGTCTTCACTCTTTCCTAACAACCCTAAACATAATCCTAACCACAACAAGAAGCTGAACCCGAGTTAAACCCGAAAAAACACGTACGGTGCCACTTTCTGCCATCAAAAAGTGCTCTCAGCGGAAGCCTTTGGGTACACCTGAACTCCCTGGGGGAGCCTTTACGCAACCCCACACTCAACAGGACTCTGCGTCTTCACTCTTTCCTAACAACCCTAAACATAACCCTAACCGGAACAAGAAGCTGAACCCGAGTTAGACCCGAAAAAACACGTACGGTGCCACTTTCTGCCATCCAAAAGTGCTCTCAGCGGAAGCCTTTGGGTACACCTGAACTCCCTGGGGGAGCCTTTACGCAACCCCACACTCAACAGGACTCTGCGTCTTCACTCTTTCCTAACAACCCTAAACATAACCCTAACCGGAACAAGAAGCTCAACCCGAGTTAGACCCGAAAAAACACGTACGGTGCCACTTTCTGCCGTCAAAAAGTGCTCTCAGCGGAAGCCTTTGGGTACACCTGAACTCCCTGGGGGAGCCTTTACGCAACCCCACACTCAACAGGACTCTGCGTCTTCACTCTTTCCTAACAACCCTAAACATAACCCTAACCGCAACAAGAAGCTGAACCCGAGTTAGACCCGAAAAAACACGTACGGTGCCACTTTCTGCCATCAAAAAGTGCTCTCAGCGGAAGCCTTTGGGTACACCTGAACTCCCTGGGGGAGCCTTTACGCAACCCCACACTCAACAGGACTCTGCGTCTTCACTCTTTCCTAACAACCCTAAACATAACCCTAACCGCAACAAGAAGCTGAACCCGAGTTAGACCCGAAAAAACACGTACGCTGCCACTTTCTGCCATCAAAAAGTGCTCTCAGCGGAAGCCTTTGGGTACACCTGAACTCCCTGGGGGAGCCTTTATACAACCCCACACTCAACAGGACTCTGAGTCTTCACTCTTTCCTAACAACCCTAAACATAACCCTAACCGCAACAAGAAGCTCAACCCGAGTTAGACCCGAAAAAACACGTACGGTGCCACTTTCTGCCATCCAAAAGTGCTCTCAGCGGAAGCCTTTGGGTACACCTGAACTCCCTGGGGGAGCCTTTACGCAACCCCACACTCAACAGGACTCTGCGTCTTCACTCTTTCCTAACAACCCTAAACATAACCCTAACCGCAACAAGAAGCTCAACCCGAGTTAGACCCGAAAAAACACATACGGTGCCACTTTCTGCAATCAAAAAGTGCTCTCAGCGGAAGCCTTTGGGTACACCTGAACTCCCTTTGGGAGCCTTTACGCAACCCCACACTCAACAGGACTCTGCGTCTTCACTCTTTCCTAACAACCCTAAACATAACCCTAACCGCAACAAGAAGCTGAACCCGAGTTAGACCCGAAAAAACACGTACGGTGCCACTTTCTGCCGTCAAAAAGTGCTCTCAGCGGAAGCCTTTGGGTACACCTGAACTCCCTGGGGGAGCCTTTACGCAACCCCACACTCAACAGGACTCTGCGTCTTCACTCTTTCCTAACAACCCTAAACATAACCCTAACCGCAACAAGAAGCTGAACCCGAGTTAGACCCGAAAAAACACGTACGGTGCCACTTTCTGCCATCAAAAAGTGCTCTCAGCGGAAGCCTTTGGGTACACCTGAACTCCCTGGGGGAGCCTTTACGCAACCCCACACTCAACAGGACTCTGCGTCTTCACTCTTTCCTAACAACCCTAAACATAACCCTAACCGCAACAAGAAGCTGAACCCGAGTTAGACCCGAAAAAACACGTACGGTGCCACTTTCTGCCATCGAAAAGTGCTCTCAGCGGAAGCCTTTGGGTACACCTGAACTCCCTGGGGGAGCCTTTACGCAACCCCACACTCAACAGGACTCTGCGTCTTCACTCTTTCCTAACAACCCTAAACATAACCCTAACCGCAACAAGAAGCTGAACCCGAGTTAGACCCGAAAAAACACGTACGGTGCCACTTTCTGCCATCAAAAAGTGCTCTCAGCGGAAGCCTTTGGGTACACCTGAACTCCCTGGGGGAGCCTTTACGCAACCCCACACTCAACAGGACTCTGCGTCTTCACTCTTTCCTAACAACCCTAAACATAACCCTAACCGCAACAAGAAGCTGAACCCGAGTTAGACCCGAAAAAACACGTACGGTGCCACTTTCTGCCGTCAAAAAGTGCTCTCAGCGGAAGCCTTTGGGTACACCTGAACTCCCTGGGGGAGCCTTTACGCAACCCCACACTCAACAGGACTCTGCGTCTTCACTCTTTCCTAACAACCCTAAACATAACCCTAACCGCAACAAGAAGCTGAACCCGAGTTAGACCCGAAAAAACACGTACGGTGCCACTTTCTGCCATCCAAAAGTGCTCTCAGCGGAAGCCTTTGGGTACACCTGAACTCCCTGGGGGAGCCTTTACGCAACCCCACACTCAACAGGACTCTGCGTCTTCACTCTTTCCTAACAACCCTAAACATAACCCTAACCGCAACAAGAAGCTGAACCCGAGTTAGACCCGAAAAAACACGTACGGTGCCACTTTCGGCCATCAAAAAGTGCTCTCAGCGGAAGCCTTTGGGTACACCTGAACTCCCTGGGGGAGCCTTTACGCAACCCCACACTCAACAGGGCTCTGCGTCTTCACTCTTTCCTAACAACCCTAAACATAACCCTAACCGCAACAAGAAGCTGAACCCGAGTTAGACCCGAAAAAACACGTACGGTGCCACTTTCTGCCATCAAAAAGTGCTCTCAGCGGAAGCCTTTGGGTACACCTGAACTCCCTGGAGGAGCCTTTACGCAACCCCACACTCAACAGGACTCTGCGTCTTCACTCTTTCCTAACAACCCTAAACATAACCCTAACCGCAACAAGAAGCTGAACCCGAGTTAGACCCGAAAAAACACGTACGGTGCCACTTTCTGCCATCAAAAAGTGCTCTCAGCGGAAGCCTTTGGGTACACCTGAACTCCCTGGGGGAGCCTTTACGCAACCCCACACTCAACAGGACTCTGCGTCTTCACTCTTTCCTAACAACCCTAAACATAACCCTAACCGCAACAAGAAGCTGAACCCGAGTTAGACCCGAAAAAACACGTACGGTGCCACTTTCTGCCATCCAAAAGTGCTCTCAGCGGAAGCCTTTGGGTACACCTGAACTCCCTGGGGGAGCCTTTACGCAACCCCACACTCAACAGGACTCTGCGTCTTCACTCTTTCCTAACAACCCTAAACATAACCCTAACCGCAACAAGAAGCTGAACCCGAGTTAGACCCGAAAAAACACGTACGGTGCCACTTTCTGCCGTCAAAAAGTGCTCTCAGCGGAAGCCTTTGGGTACACCTGAACTCCCTGGGGGAGCCTTTACGCAACCCCACACTCAACAGGACTCTGCGTCTTCACTCTTTCCTAACAACCCTAAACACAACCCTAACCGCAACAAGAAGCTGAACCCGAGTTAGACCCGAAAAAACACGTACGGTGCCACTTTCTGCCATCCAAAAGTGCTCTCAGCGGAAGCCTTTGGGTACACCTGAACTCCGTGGAGGAGCCTTTACGCAACCCCACACTCAACAGGACTCTGCGTCTTCACTCTTTCCTAACAACCCTAAACATAACCCTAACCGCAACAAGAAGCTGAACCCGAGTTAGACCCGAAAAAACACGTACGGTGCCACTTTCTGCCGTCAAAAAGTGCTCTCAGCGGAAGCCTTTGGGTACACCTGAACTCCCTGGGGGAGCCTTTACGCAACCCCACACTCAACAGGACTCTGCGTCTTCACTCTTTCCTAACAACCCTAAACATAACCCTAACCGCAACAAGAAGCTGAACCCGAGTTAGACCCGAAAAAACACGTACGGTGCCACTTTCTGCCATCCAAAAGTGCTCTCAGCGGAAGCCTTTGGGTACACCTGAACTCCCTGGGGGAGCCTTTACGCAACCCCACACTCAACAGGACTCTGCGTCTTCACTCTTTCCTAACAACCCTAAACATAACCCTAACCGGAACAAGAAGCTGAACCCGAGTTAGACCCGAAAAAACACGTACGGTGCCACTTTCTGCCATCAAAAAGTGCTCTCAGCGGAAGCCTTTGGGTACACCTGAACTCCCTGGGGGAGCCTTTACGCAACCCCACACTCAACAGGACTCTGAGTCTTCACTCTTTCCTAACAACCCTAAACATAACCCTAACCGCAACAAGAAGCTCAACCCGAGTTAGACCCGAAAAAACACGTACGGTGCCACTTTCTGCCATCAAAAAGTGCTCTCAGCGGAAGCCTTTGGGTACACCTGAACTCCCTGGGGGAGCCTTTACGCAACCCCACACTCAACGGGACTCTGCGTCTTCACTCTTTCCTAACAACCCTAAACATAACCCTAACCGGAACAAGAAGCTGAACCCGAGTTAGACCCGAAAAAACACGTACGGTGCCACTTTCTGCCATCCAAAAGTGCTCTCAGCGGAAGCCTTTGGGTACACCTGAACTCCCTGGGGGAGCCTTTACGCAACCCCACACTCAACAGGACTCTGCGTCTTCACTCTTTCCTAACAACCCTAAACATAACCCTAACCGCAACAAGAAGCTGAACCCGAGTTAGACCCGAAAAAACACGTACGGTGCCACTTTCTGCCATCCAAAAGTGCTCTCAGCGGAAGCCTTTGGGTACACCTGAACTCCCTGGGGGAGCCTTTACGCAACCCCACACTCAACAGGACTCTGCGTCTTCACTCTTTCCTAACAACCCTAAACATAACCCTAACCGCAACAAGAAGCTGAACCCGAGTTAGACCCGAAAAAACACGTACGGTGCCACTTTCTGCCATCCAAAAGTGCTCTCAGCGGAAGCCTTTGGGTACACCTGAACTCCCTGGGGGAGCCTTTACGCAACCCCACACTCAACAGGACTCTGCGTCTTCACTCTTTCCTAACAACCCTAAACATAACCCTAACCGCAACAAGAAGCTGAACCCGAATTAGACCCGAAAAATCACATACGGTGCCACTTTCTGCCATCAAAAAGTGCTCTCAGCGGAAGCCTTTGGGTACACCTGAACTCCCTGGGGGAGCCTTTACGCAACCCCACACTCAACAGGACTCTGCGTCTTCACTCTTTCCTAACAACCCTAAACATAACCCTAACCACAACAAGAAGCTGAACCCGAGTTAGACCCGAAAAAACACGGACGGTGCCACTTTCTGCCGTCAAAAAGTGCTCTCAGCGGAAGCCTTTGGGTACACCTGAACTCCCTGGGGGAGCCTTTACGCAACCCCACACTCAACAGGACTCTGCGTCTTCACTCTTTCCTAACAACCCTAAACATAACCCTAACCGCAACAAGAAGCTGAACCGGAGTTAGACCCGAAAAAACACGTACGGTGCCACTTTCTGCCGTCAAAAAGTGCTCTCAGCGGAAGCCTTTGGGTACACCTGAACTCCCTGGGGGAGCCTTTACGCAACCCCACACTCAACAGGACTCTGCGTCTTCACTCTTTCCTAACAACCCTAAACATAACCCTAACCGCAACAAGAAGCTGAACCCGAGTTAGACCCAAAAAAACACGTACGGTGCCACTTTCTGCCATCCAAAAGTGCTCTCAGCGGAAGCCTTTGGGTACACCTGAACTCCCTGGGGGAGCCTTTACGCAACCCCACACTCAACAGGACTCTGCGTCTTCACTCTTTCCTAACAACCCTAAACATAACCCTAACCGCAACAAGAAGCTGAACCCGAGTTAGACCCGAAAAAACACGTACGGTGCCACTTTCTGCCATCCAAAAGTGCTCTCAGCGGAAGCCTTTGGGTACACCTGAACTCCCTGGGGGAGCCTTTACGCAACCCCACACTCAACAGGACTCTGCGTCTTCACTCTTTCCTAACAACCCTAAACATAACCCTAACCGCAACAAGAAGCTGAACCCGAGTTAGACCCGAAAAAACACGTACGGTGCCACTTTCTGCCATCAAAAAGTGCTCTCAGCGGAAGCCTTTGGGTACACCTGACCTCCCTGGGGGAGCCTTTACGCAACCCCACACTCAACAGGACTCTGCGTCTTCACTCTTTCCTAACAACCCTAAACATAACCCTAACCGCAACAAGAAGCTGAACCCGAGTTAGACCCGAAAAAACACGTACAGTGCCACTTTCTGCCATCCAAAAGTGCTCTCAGCGGAAGCCTTTGGGTACACCTGAACTCCCTGGGGGAGCCTTTACGCAACCCCACACTCAACAGGACTCTGCGTCTTCACTCTTTCCTAACAACCCTAAACATAACCCTAACCGCAACAAGAAGCTGAACCCGAGTTAGACCCGAAAAAACACGTACGGTGCCACTTTCTGCCGTCAAAAAGTGCTCTCAGCGGAAGCCTTTGGGTACACCTGAACTCCCTGGGGGAGCCTTTACGCAACCCCACACTCAACAGGACTCTGCGTCTTCACTCTTTCCTAACAACCCTAAACATAACCCTAACCGCAACAAGAAGCTGAACCCGAGTTAGACCCGAAAAAACACGTACGGTGCCACTTTCTGCCATCCAAAAGTGCTCTCAGCGGAAGCCTTTGGGTACACCTGAACTCCCTGGGGGAGCCTTTACGCAACCCCACACTCAACAGGACTCTGCGTCTTCACTCTTTCCTAACAACCCTAAACATAACCCTAACCGCAACAAGAAGCTCAACCCGAGTTAGACCCGAAAAAACATGTACGGTGCCACTTTGTGCCATCAAAAAGTGCTCTCAGCGGAAGCCTTTGGGTACACCTGAACTCCCTGGGGGAGCCTTTACGCAACCCCACACTCAACAGGACTCTGAGTCTTCACTCTTTCCTAACAACCCTAAACATAACCCTAACCGCAACAAGAAGCTGAACCCGAGTTAGACCCGAAAAAACATGTACGGTGCCACTTTCTGCCATCCAAAAGTGCTCTCAGCGGAAGCCTTTGGGTACACCTGAACTCCCTGGGGGAGCCTTTACGCAACCCCACACTCAACAGGACTCTGCGTCTTCACTCTTTCCTAACAACCCTAAACATAACCCTAACCGCAACAAGAAGCTGAACCCGAGTTAGACCCGAAAAAACACGTACGGTGCCACTTTCTGCCATCAAAAAGTGCTCTCAGCGGAAGCCTTTGGGTACACCTGAACTCCCTGGGGGAGCCTTTACGCAACCCCACACTCAACAGGACTCTGCGTCTTCACTCTTTCCTAACAACCCTAAACATAACCCTAACCGCAACAAGAAGCTGAACCCGAGTTAGACCCGAAAAAACACGTACGGTGCCACTTTCTGCCATCAAAAAGTGCTCTCAGCGGAAGCCTTTGGGTACACCTGAACTCCCTGGGGGAGCCTTTACGCAACCCCACACTCAACAGGACTCTGCGTCTTCACTCTTTCCTAACAACCCTAAACATAACCCTAACCGCAACAAGAAGCTGAACCCGAGTTAGACCCGAAAAAACACGTACGGTGCCACTTTCTGCCATCAAAAAGTGCTCTCAGCGGAAGCCTTTGGGTACACCTGAACTCCCTGGGGGAGCCTTTACGCAACCCCACACTCAACAGGACTCTGCGTCTTCACTCTTTCCTAACAACCCTAAACATAACCCTAACCGCAACAAGAAGCTGAACCCGAGTTAGACCCGAAAAAACACGGACGGTGCCACTTTCTGCCATCAAAAAGTGCTCTCAGCGGAAGCCTTTGGGTACACCTGAACTCCCTGGGGGAGCCTTTACGCAACCCCACACTCAACAGGACTCTGCGTCTTCACTCTTTCCTAACAACCCTAAACATAACCCTAACCGCAACAAGAAGCTGAACCCGAGTTAGACCCGAAAAAACACGTACGGTGCCACTTTCTGCCATCCAAAAGTGCTCTCAGTGGAAGCCTTTGGGTACACCTGAACTCCCTGGGGGAGCCTTTACGCAACCCCACACTCAACAGGACTCTGCATCTTCACTCTTTCCTAACAACCCTAAACATAACCCTAACCGGAACAAGAAGCTGAACCCGAGTTAGACCCGAAAAAACACGTACGGTGCCACTTTCTGCCATCAAAAAGTGCTCTCAGCGGAAGCCTTTGGGTACACCTGAACTCCCTGGGGGAGCCTTTACGCAACCCCACACTCAACAGGACTCTGCGTCTTCACTCTTTCCTAACAACCCTAAACATAACCCTAACCGCAACAAGAAGCTGAACCCGAGTTAGACCCGAAAAAACATGTACGGTGCCACTTTCTGCCATCAAAAAGTGCTCTCAGCGGAAGCCTTTGGGTACACCTGAACTCCCTGGGGGAGCCTTTACGCAACCCCACACTCAACAGGACTCTGCGTCTTCACTCTTTCCTAACAACCCTAAACATAACCCTAACCGCAACAAGAAGCTGAACCCGAGTTAGACCCGAAAAAACACGTACGGTGCCACTTTCTGCCATCAAAAAGTGCTCTCAGCGGAAGCCTTTGGGTACACCTGAACTCCCTGGGGGAGCCTTTACGCAACCCCACACTCAACAGGACTCTGCGTCTTCACTCTTTCCTAACAACCCTAAACATAACCCTAACCGCAACAAGAAGCTGAACCCGAGTTAGACCCGAAAAAACACGTACGGTGCCACTTTCTGCCATCCAAAAGTGCTCTCAGCGGAAGCCTTTGGGTACACCTGAACTCCCTGGGGGAGCCTTTACGCAACCCCACACTCAACAGGACTCTGCGTCTTCACTCTTTCCTAACAACCCTAAACATAACCCTAACCGCAACAAGAAGCTGAACCCGAGTTAGACCCGAAAAAACACGTACGGTGCCACTTTCTGCCATCCAAAAGTGCTCTCAGCGGAAGCCTTTGGGTACACCTGAACTCCCTGGGGGAGCCTTTACGCAACCCCACACTCAACAGGACTCTGCGTCTTCACTCTTTCCTAACAACCCTAAACATAACCCTAACCGCAACAAGAAGCTGAACCCGAGTTAGACCCGAAAAAACACGTACGGTGCCACTTTCTGCCATCCAAAAGTGCTCTCAGCGGAAGCCTTTGGGTACACCTGAACTCCCTGGAGGAGCCTTTACGCAACCCCACACTCAACAGAACTCTGCGTCTTCACTCTTTCCTAACAACCCTAAACATAACCCTAACCGCAACAAGAAGCTGAACCCGAGTTAGACCCGAAAAAACACGTACGGTGCCACTTTCTGCCATCAAAAAGTGCTCTCAGCGGAAGCCTTTGGGTACACCTGAACTCCCTGGGGGAGCCTTTACGCAACCCCACACTCAACAGGACTCTGCGTCTTCACTCTTTCCTAACAACCCTAAACATAACCCTAACCGCAACAAGAAGCTCAACCCGAGTTAGACCCGAAAAAACACGTACGGTGCCACTTTCTGCCATCCAAAAGTGCTCTCAGCGGAAGCCTTTGGGTACACCTGAACTCCCTGGGGGAGCCTTTACGCAACCCCACACTCAACAGGACTCTGCGTCTTCACTCTTTCCTAACAACCCTAAACATAACCCTAACCGGAACAAGAAGCTGAACCCGAGTTAGACCCGAAAAAACACGTACGGTGCCACTTTCTGCCGTCAAAAAGTGCTCTCAGCGGAAGCCTTTGGGTACACCTGAACTCCCTGGGGGAGCCTTTACGCAACCCCACACTCAACAGGACTCTGCGTCTTCACTCTTTCCTAACAACCCTAAACATAACCCTAACCGCAACAAGAAGCTGAACCCGAGTTAGACCCGAAAAAACACGTACGGTGCCACTTTCTGCCATCCAAAAGTGCTCTCAGCGGAAGCCTTTGGGTACACCTGAACTCCCTGGGGGAGCCTTTACGCAACCCCACACTCAACAGGACTCTGCGTCTTCACTCTTTCCTAACAACCCTAAACATAACCCTAACCGCAACAAGAAGCTGAACCCGAGTTAGACCCGAAAAAACACGTACGGTGCCACTTTCTGCCATCCAAAAGTGCTCTCAGCGGAAGCCTTTGGGTACACCTGAACTCCCTGGGGGAGCCTTTACGCAACCCCACACTCAACAGGACTCTGCGTCTTCACTCTTTCCTAACAACCCTAAACATAACCCTAACCGCAACAAGAAGCTGAACCCGAGTTAGACCCGAAAAAACACGTACGGTGCCACTTTCTGCCATCAAAAAGTGCTCTCAGCGGAAGCCTTTGGGTACACCTGAACTCCCTGGGGGAGCCTTTACGCAACCCCACACTCAACAGGACTCTGCGTCTTCACTCTTTCCTAACAACCCTAAACATAACCCTAACCGCAACAAGAAGCTCAACCCGAGTTAGACCCGAAAAAACACGTACGGTGCCACTTTCTGCCATCCAAAAGTGCTCTCAGCGGAAGCCTTTGGGTACACCTGAACTCCCTGGGGGAGCCTTTACGCAACCCCACACTCAACAGGACTCTGCGTCTTCACTCTTTCCTAACAACCCTAAACATAACCCTAACCGCAACAAGAAGCTGAACCCGAGTTAGACCAGAAAAAACACGTACGGTGCCACTTTCTGCCATCCAAAAGTGCTCTCAGCGGAAGCCTTTGGGTACACCTGAACTCCCTGGGGGAGCCTTTACGCAACCCCACACTCAACAGGACTCTGCGTCTTCACTCTTTCCTAACAACCCTAAACATAACCCTAACCGCAACAAGAAGCTGAACCCGAGTTAGACCCGAAAAAACACGTACGGTGCCACTTTCTGCCATCAAAAAGTGCTCTCAGCGGAAGCCTTTGGGTACACCTGAACTCCCTGGGGGAGCCTTTACGCAACCCCACACTCAACAGGACTCTGCGTCTTCACTCTTTCCTAACAACCCTAAACATAACCCTAACTGCAACAAGAAGCTGAACCCGAGTTAGACCCGAAAAAACACGTACGGTGCCACTTTCTGCCATCCAAAAGTGCTCTCAGCGGAAGCCTTTGGGTACACCTGAACTCCCTGGGGGAGCCTTTACGCAACCCCACACTCAACAGGACTCTGCGTCTTCACTCTTTCCTAACAACCCTAAACATAACCCTAACCGCAACAAGAAGCTGAACCCGAGTTAGACCCGAAAAAACACGTACGGTGCCACTTTCTGCCATCAAAAAGTGCTCTCAGCGGAAGCCTTTGGGTACACCTGAACTCCCTGGGGGAGCCTTTACGCAACCCCACACTCAACAGAACTCTGCGTCTTCACTCTTTCCTAACAACCCTAAACATAACCCTAACCGCAACAAGAAGCTGAACCCGAGTTAGACCCGAAAAAACACGTACGGTGCCACTTTCTGCCATCAAAAAGTGCTCTCAGCGGAAGCCTTTGGGTACACCTGAACTCCCTGGGGGAGCCTTTACGCAACCCCACACTCAACAGGACTCTGCGTCTTCACTCTTTCCTAACAACCCTAAACATAACCCTAACCGCAACAAGAAGCTCAACCCGAGTTAGACCCGAAAAAACACGTACGGTGCCACTTTCTGCCATCCAAAAGTGCTCTCAGCGGAAGCCTTTGGGTACACCTGAACTCCCTGGGGGAGCCTTTACGCAACCCCACACTCAACAGGACTCTGCGTCTTCACTCTTTCCTAACAACCCTAAACATAACCCTAACCGCAACAAGAAGCTGAACCCGAGTTAGACCCGAAAAAACACGTACGGTGCCACTTTCTGCCGTCAAAAAGTGCTCTCAGCGGAAGCCTTTGGGTACACCTGAACTCCCTGGGGGAGCCTTTACGCAACCCCACACTCAACAGGACTCTGCGTCTTCACTCTTTCCTAACAACCCTAAACATAACCCTAACCGCAACAAGAAGCTGAACCCGAGTTAGACCCGAAAAAACACGTACGGTGCCACTTTCTGCCATCCAAAAGTGCTCTCAGCGGAAGCCTTTGGGTACACCTGAACTCCCTGGGGGAGCCTTTACGCAACCCCACACTCAACAGGACTCTGCGTCTTCACTCTTTCCTAACAACCCTAAACATAACCCTAACCGCAACAAGAAGCTGAACCCGAGTTAGACCCGAAAAAACACGTACGGTGCCACTTTCTGCCATCCCAAAGTGCTCTCAGCGGAAGCCTTTGGGTACACCTGAACTCCCTGGGGGAGCCTTTACGCAACCCCACACTCAACAGGACTCTGCGTCTTCACTCTTTCCTAACAACCCTAAACATAACCCTAACCGCAACAAGAAGCTGAACCCGAGTTAGACCCGAAAAAACACGTACGGTGCCACTTTCTGCCATCAAAAAGTGCTCTCAGCGGAAGCCTTTGGGTACACCTGAACTCCCTGGGGGAGCCTTTACGCAACCCCACACTCAACAGGACTCTGCGTCTTCACTCTTTCCTAACAACCCTAAACATAACCCTAACCGCAACAAGAAGCTCAACCCGAGTTAGACCCGAAAAAACACGTACGGTGCCACTTTCTGCCATCCAAAAGTGCTCTCAGCGGAAGCCTTTGGGTACACCTGAACTCCCTGGGGGAGCCTTTACGCAACCCCACACTCAACAGGACTCTGCGTCTTCACTCTTTCCTAACAACCCTAAACATAACCCTAACCGCAACAAGAAGCTGAACCCGAGTTAGACCAGAAAAAACACGTACGGTGCCACTTTCTGCCATCAAAAAGTGCTCTCAGCGGAAGCCTTTGGGTACACCTGAACTCCCTGGGGGAGCCTTTACGCAACCCCACACTCAACAGGACTCTGCGTCTTCACTCTTTCCTAACAACCCTAAACATAACCCTAACCGCAACAAGAAGCTGAACCCGAGTTAGACCCGAAAAAACACGTACGGTGCCACTTTCTGCCATCCAAAAGTGCTCTCAGCGGAAGCCTTTGGGTACACCTGAACTCCCTGGGGGAGCCTTTACGCAACCCCACACTCAACAGGACTCTGCGTCTTCACTCTTTCCTAACAACCCTAAACATAACCCTAACCGCAACAAGAAGCTGAACCCGAGTTAGACCCGAAAAAACACGTACGGTGCCACTTTCTGCCGTCAAAAAGTGCTCTCAGCGGAAGCCTTTGGGTACACCTGAACTCCCTGGGGGAGCCTTTACGCAACCCCACACTCAACAGGACTCTGCGTCTTCACTCTTTCCTAACAACCCTAAACATAACCCTAACCGCAACAAGAAGCTCAACCCGAGTTAGACCCGAAAAAACACGTACGGTGCCACTTTCTGCCATCAAAAAGTGCTCTCAGCGGAAGCCTTTGGGTACACCTGAACTCCCTGGGGGAGCCTTTACGCAACCCCACACTCAACAGGACTCTGCGTCTTCACTCTTTCCTAACAACCCTAAACATAACCCTAACCGCAACAAGAAGCTGAACCCGAGTTAGACCCGAAAAAACACGTACGGTGCCACTTTCTGCCATCCAAAAGTGCTCTCAGCGGAAGCCTTTGGGTACACCTGAACTCCCTGGGGGAGCCTTTACGCAACCCCACACTCAACAGGACTCTGCGTCTTCACTCTTTCCTAACAACCCTAAACATAACCCTAACCGCAACAAGAAGCTGAACCCGAGTTAGACCCGAAAAAACACGTACGGTGCCACTTTCTGCCATCCAAAAGTGCTCTCAGCGGAAGCCTTTGGGTACACCTGAACTCCCTGGGGGAGCCTTTACGCAACCCCACACTCAACAGGACTCTGCGTCTTCACTCTTTCCTAACAACCCTAAACATAACCCTAACCGCAACAAGAAGCTGAACCCGAGTTAGACCCGAAAAAACACGTACGGTGCCACTTTCTGCCATCAAAAAGTGCTCTCAGCGGAAGCCTTTGGGTACACCTGAACTCCCTGGGGGAGTCTTTACGCAACCCCACACTCAACAGGACTCTGCGTCTTCACTCTTTCCTAACAACCCTAAACATAACCCTAACCGCAACAAGAAGCTGAACCCGAGTTAGACCCGAAAAAACACGTACGGTGCCACTTTCTGCCATCAAAAAGTGCTCTCAGCGGAAGCCTTTGGGTACACCTGAACTCCCTGGGGGAGCCTTTACGCAACCCCACACTCAACAGGACTCTGCGTCTTCACTCTTTCCTAACAACCCTAAACATAACCCTAACCGCAACAAGAAGCTCAACCCGAGTTAGACCCGAAAAAACACGTACGGTGCCACTTTCTGCCATCAAAAAGTGCTCTCAGCGGAAGCCTTTGGGTACACCTGAACTCCCTGGGGGAGCCTTTACGCAACCCCACACTCAACAGGACTCTGCGTCTTCACTCTTTCCTAACAACCCTAAACATAACCCTAACCGCAACAAGAAGCTGAACACGAGTTAGACCCGAAAAAACACGGACGGTGCCACTTTCTGCCATCAAAAAGTGCTCTCAGCGGAAGCCTTTGGGTACACCTGAACTCCCTGGGGGAGTCTTTACGCAACCCCACACTCAACAGGACTCTGCGTCTTCACTCTTTCCTAACAACCCTAAACATAACCCTAACCGCAACAAGAAGCTGAACCCGAGTTAGACCCGAAAAAACACGTACGGTGCCACTTTCTGCCATCCAAAAGTGCTCTCAGCGGAAGCCTTTGGGTACACCTGAACTCCCTGGGGGAGCCTTTACGCAACCCCACACTCCACAGGACTCTGCGTCTTCACTCTTTCCTAACAACCCTAAACATAACCCTAACCGCAACAAGAAGCTGAACCCGAGTTAGACCCGAAAAAACACGTACGGTGCCACTTTCTGCCATCAAAAAGTGCTCTCAGCGGAAGCCTTTGGGTACACCTGAACTCCCTGGGGGAGCCTTTACGCAACCCCACACTCAACAGGACTCTGCGTCTTCACTCTTTCCTAACAACCCTAAACATAACCCTAACCGCAACAAGAAGCTGAACCCGAGTTAGACCCGAAAAAACACGTACGGTGCCACTTTCTGCCGTCAAAAAGTGCTCTCAGCGGAAGCCTTTGGGTACACCTGAACTCCCTGGGGGAGCCTTTACGCAACCCCACACTCAACAGGACTCTGCGTCTTCACTCTTTCCTAACAACCCTAAACATAACCCTAACCGCAACAAGAAGCTGAACCCGAGTTAGACCCGAAAAAACACGTACGGTGCCACTTTCTGCCATCCAAAAGTGCTCTCAGCGGAAGCCTTTGGGTACACCTGAACTCCCTGGGGGAGCCTTTACGCAACCCCACACTCAACAGGACTCTGCGTCTTCACTCTTTCCTAACAACCCTAAACATAACCCTAACCGGAACAAGAAGCTCAACCCGAGTTAGACCCGAAAAAACACGTACGGTGCCACTTTCTGCCATCAAAAAGTGCTCTCAGCGGAAGCCTTTGGGTACACCTGAACTCCCTGGGGGAGCCTTTACGCAACCCCACACTCAACAGGACTCTGCGTCTTCACTCTTTCCTAACAACCCTAAACATAACCCTAACCGCAACAAGAAGCTGAACCCGAGTTAGACCCGAAAAAACACGTACGGTGCCACTTTCTGCCGTCAAAAAGTGCTCTCAGCGGAAGCCTTTGGGTACACCTGAACTCCCTGGGGGAGCCTTTACGCAACCCCACACTCAACAGGACTCTGCGTCTTCACTCTTTCCTAACAACCCTAAACATAACCCTAACCGCAACAAGAAGCTGAACCCGAGTTAGACCCGAAAAAACACGTACGGTGCCACTTTCTGCCATCCAAAAGTGCTCTCAGCGGAAGCCTTTGGGTACACCTGAACTCCCTGGGGGAGCCTTTACGCAACCCCACACTCAACAGGACTCTGCGTCTTCACTCTTTCCTAACAACCCTAAACATAACCCTAACCGCAACAAGAAGCTGAACCCGAGTTAGACCCGAAAAAACACGTACGGTGCCACTTTCTGCCATCAAAAAGTGCTCTCAGCGGAAGCCTTTGGGTACACCTGAACTCCCTGGGGGAGCCTTTACGCAACCCCACACTCAACAGGACTCTGCGTCTTCACTCTTTCCTAACAACCCTAAACATAACCCTAACCGCAACAAGAAGCTGAACCCGAGTTAGACCCGAAAAAACACGTACGGTGCCACTTTCTGCCGTCAAAAAGTGCTCTCAGCGGAAGCCTTTGGGTACACCTGAACTCCCTGGGGGAGCCTTTACGCAACCCCACACTCAACAGGACTCTGCGTCTTCACTCTTTCCTAACAACCCTAAACATAACCCTAACCGCAACAAGAAGCTGAACCCGAGTTAGACCCGAAAAAACACGTACGGTGCCACTTTCTGCCATCCAAAAGTGCTCTCAGCGGAAGCCTTTGGGTACACCTGAACTCCCTGGGGGAGCCTTTACGCAACCCCACACTCAACAGGACTCTGCGTCTTCACTCTTTCCTAACAACCCTAAACATAACCCTAACCGCAACAAGAAGCTGAACCCGAGTTAGACCCGAAAAAACACGTACGGTGCCACTTTCTGCCATCAAAAAGTGCTCTCAGCGGAAGCCTTTGGGTACACCTGAACTCCCTGGGGGAGCCTTTACGCAACCCCACACTCAACAGGACTCTGCGTCTTCACTCTTTCCTAACAACCCTAAACATAACCCTAACCGCAACAAGAAGCTGAACCCGAGTTAGACCCGTAAAAACCCGAGCCTTTACGCAACCCCACACTCAACAGAACTCTGTGCCTTCAATATTTC
>NW_028153520.1:50000-51844 GCF_964211835.1 Anser anser
TTCACTCTTTCCTAACAACCCTAAACATAACCCTAACCGCAACAAGAAGCTGAACCCGAGTTAGACCCGAAAAAACACGTACGGTGCCACTTTCTGCCATCCAAAAGTGCTCTCAGCGGAAGCCTTTGGGTACTCCTGAACTCCCTGGGGGAGCCTTTACGCAACCCCACACTCAACAGGACTCTGCGTCTTCACTCTTTCCTAACAACCCTAAACATAACCCTAACCGGAACAAGAAGCTCAACCCGAGTTAGACCCGAAAAAACACGTACGGTGCCACTTTCTTCCGTCAAAAAGTGCTCTCAGCGGAAGCCTTTGGGTACACCTGAACTCCCTGGGGGAGCCTTTACGCAACCCCACACTCAACAGGACTCTGCGTCTTCACTCTTTCCTAACAACCCTAAACATAACCCTAACCGCAACAAGAAGCTGAACCCGAGTTAGACCCGAAAAAACACGTACGGTGCCACTTTCTGCCATCCAAAAGTGCTCTCAGCGGAAGCCTTTGGGTACACCTGAACTCCCTGGGGGAGCCTTTACGCAACCCCACACTCAACAGGACTCTGAGTCTTCACTCTTTCCTAACAACCCTAAACATAACCCTAACCGCAACAAGAAGCTCAACCCGAGTTAGACCCGAAAAAACACGTACGGTGCCACTTTCTGCCATCAAAAAGTGCTCTCAGCGGAAGCCTTTGGGTACACCTGAACTCCCTGGGGGAGCCTTTACGCAACCCCACACTCAACGGGACTCTGCGTCTTCACTCTTTCCTAACAACCCTAAACATAACCCTAACCGCAACAAGAAGCTGAACCCGAGTTAGACCCGAAAAAACACGTACGGTGCCACTTTCTGCCATCAAAAAGTGCTCTCAGCGGAAGCCTTTGGGTACACCTGAACTCCCTGGGGGAGCCTTTACGCAACCCCACACTCAACAGGACTCTGAGTCTTCACTCTTTCCTAACAACCCTAAACATAACCCTAACCGCAACAAGAAGCTGAACCCGAGTTAGACCCGAAAAAACACGTACGGTGCCACTTTCTGCCATCAAAAAGTGCTCTCAGCGGAAGCCTTTGGGTACACCTGAACTCCCTGGGGGAGCCTTTATGCAACCCCACACTCAGCAGGACTCTGCGTCTTCACTCTTTCCTAACAACCCTAAACATAACCCTAACCGCAACAAGAAGCTGAACCCGAGTTAGACCCGAAAAAACACGTACGGTGCCACTTTCTGCCATCCAAAAGTGCTCTCAGCGGAAGCCTTTGGGTACACCTGAACTCCCTGGGGGAGCCTTTACGCAACCCCACACTCAACAGGACTCTGCGTCTTCACTCTTTCCTAACAACCCTAAACATAACCCTAACCGCAACAAGAAGCTGAACCCGAGTTAGACCCGAAAAAACACGTACGGTGCCACTTTCTGCCATCCAAAAGTGCTCTCAGCGGAAGCCTTTGGGTACACCTGAACTCCCTGGGGGAGCCTTTACGCAACCCCACACTCAACAGGCCTCTGCGTCTTCACTCTTTCCTAACAACCCTAAACATAACCCTAACCGCAACAAGAAGCTGAACCCGAGTTAGACCCGAAAAAACACGTACGGTGCCACTTTCTGCCATCAAAAAGTGCTCTCAGCGGAAGCCTTTGGGTACACCTGAACTCCCTGGGGGAGCCTTTACGCAACCCCACACTCAACAGGACTCTGCGTCTTCACTCTTTCCTAACAACCCTAAACATAACCCTAACCGCAACAAGAAGCTGAACCCGAGTTAGACCCGAAAAAACACGTACGGTGCCACTTTCTGCCATCCAAAAGTGCTCTCAGCGGAAGCCTTTGGGTACA